>NW_027194265.1:0-37366 GCF_032444005.1 Ranitomeya imitator
CCTAGCCTAGCTGGCACTTGTGCCCATGCCTTAAGCCTAGCCAGCACTTGTGCCCCCTGCCTTGATCCTAGCCAGCACTGCACTTGTGCCCAGGCCTTAAGCCTAGCCCGCACTTGTGCCCAGGCCTTAAGCCTAGCTCGCACTTGTGCCCAGGCCTTAAGCCTAGCCCGCACTTGTGCCCAGGCCTTAAGCCTAGTCGCACTTGTGCCCAGGCCTTAAGCCTAGCCCGCACTTGAGCCCAGGCTTTAAGCCTAGCCCGCACTTGTGCCCAGGCTTTAAGCCTAGCCCGCACTTGTGCCCAGGCCTTAAGCCTAGCCCACACTTGTGCCCAGGCCTTTAGCCTAGCCCGCACTTGTGCCCCGGTCTTAAGCCTAGCCCGCACTTGAGCCCCGGCCTTAAGCCTAGCCCGCACTTGTGCCCAGGCCTTAAGCCTAGCCTGCACTTGTGCCCAGGCCTTAAGCCTAGCCCGCACTTGTGCCCAGGCCTTAAGCCTAGCCTAGCTGGCACTTGTGCCCATGCCTTAAGCCTAGCCCACACTTGTGCCCAGGCCTTAAGCCTAGCCTGCACTTGTGCCCAGGCCTTAAGCCTAGCCCGCACTTGTGCCCAGGCCTTAAGCCTAGCCTAGCTGGCACTTGTGCCCATGCCTTAAGCCTAGCCAGCACTTGTGCCCCCTGCCTTGATCCTAGCCAGCACTGCACTTGTGCCCAGGCCTTAAGCCTAGCCCGCACTTGTGCCCAGGCCTTAAGCCTAGCTCGCACTTGTGCCCAGGCCTTAAGCCTAGCCCGCACTTGTGCCCAGGCCTTAAGCCTAGCCGCACTTGAGCCCAGGCTTTAAGCCTAGCCCGCACTTGTGCCCAGGCTTTAAGCCTAGCCCGCACTTGTGCCCAGGCCTTAAGCCTAGCCCACACTTGTGCCCAGGCCTTTAGCCTAGCCCGCACTTGTGCCCCGGTCTTAAGCCTAGCCCGCACTTGAGCCCCGGCCTTAAGCCTAGCCCGCACTTGTGCCCCGGCCTTAAGCCTAGCCCGCACTTGTGCCCAGGCCTTAAGCCTAGCCCGCACTTGTGCCCAGGCCTTATGCCTAGCCTAGCTGGCACTTTTGCCCATGCCTTAAGCCTAGCCAGCACTTGTGCCCCCTGCCTTGATCCTAGCAAGCACTGCACTTGTGCCCCGGCCTTAAGCCTAGCCCGCACTTGTGCCCCGGCCTTAAGCCTAGCCCGCACTTGTGCCCCGGCCTTAAGCCTAGCCCGCACTTGTGCCCCGGCCTTAAGCCTAGCCCGCACTTGTGCCCCGGCCATAAGCCTAGCCCGCACTTGTGCCCCGGCCTTAAGCCTAGCCCGCACTTGTGCCCCGGCCTTAAGCCTAGCACGCACTTGTGCCCAGGCCTTAAGCCTAGCCCGCACTTGTACCCCGGCCTTAAGCCTAGCCCGCACTTGTGCCCAGGCCTTAAGCCTAGCCCGCACTTGTGCCCCGGCCTTAAGCCTAGCCCGCACTTGTGCCCCGGCCTTAAGCCTAGCCCGCACTTGTGCCCCGGCCTTAAGCCTAGCCCGCACTTGTGCCCAGGCCTTAAGCCTAGCCCGCACTTGTGCCCAGGCCTTAAGCCTAGCTCGCACTTGTGCCCAGGCCTTAAGCCTAGCCCGCACTTGTGCCCAGGCCTTAAGCCTAGCCCGCACTTGTGCCCAGGCCTTAAGCCTAGCCCACACTTGTGCCCAGGCTTAAGCCTAGCCTAGCTGGCACTTGTGCCCATGCCTTAAGCCTAGCCAGCACTTGTGCCCCCAGCCCTGATCCTAGCTAGCACTGCACTTGTGCCCAGGCCTTAAGCCTAGCCCGCACTTGTGCCCAGGCCTTTAGCCTAGCCCACACTTGTGCCCAGGCCTTTAGCCTAGCCCGCACTTGTGCCCCGGTCTTAAGCCTAGCCCGCACTTGAGCCCCGGCCTTAAGCCTAGCCCGCACTTGTGCCCCGGCCTTAAGCCTAGCCCGCACTTGTGCCCAGGCCTTAAGCCTAGCCCGCACTTGTGCCCAGGCCTTATGCCTAGCCTAGCTGGCACTTTTGCCCATGCCTTAAGCCTAGCCAGCACTTGTGCCCCCTGCCTTGATCCTAGCAAGCACTGCACTTGTGCTCCGGCCTTAAGCCTAGCCCGCACTTGTGCCCCGGCCTTAAGCCTAGCCCGCACTTGTGCACCGGCCTTAAGCCTAGCCCGCACTTGTGCCCCGGCCTTAAGCCTAGCCCGCACTTGTGCCCCGGCCTTAAGCCTAGCCCGCACTTGTGCCCCGGCCTTAAGCCTAGCCCGCACTTGTGCCCAGGCCTTAAGCCTAGCCTAGCTGGCACTTGTGCCCATGCCTTAAGCCTAGCCAGCACTTGTGCCCCGGCCTTAAGCCTAGCACGCACTTGTGCCCAGGCCTTAAGCCTAGCCCGCACTTGTACCCCGGCCTTAAGCCTAGCCCGCACTTGTGCCCAGGCTTAAGCCTAGCCTAGCTGGCACTTGTGCCCATGCCTTAAGCCTAGCCAGCACTTGTGCCCCCTGCCCTGATCCTAGCTAGCACTGCACTTGTGCCCAGGCCTTAAGCCTAGCCCGCACTTGTGCCCAGGCCTTTAGCCTAGCCCACACTTGTGCCCAGGCCTTTAGCCTAGCCCGCACTTGTGCCCAGGCCTTAAGCCTAGCCCGCACTTGTGCCCAGGCCTTTAGCCTAGCCCACACTTGTGCCCAGGCCTTTAGCCTAGCCCGCACTTGTGCCCCGGTCTTAAGCCTAGCCCGCACTTGAGCCCCGGCCGTAAGCCTAGCCCGCACTTGTGCCCCGGCCTTAAGCCTAGCCCGCACTTGTGCCCAGGCCTTAAGCCTAGCCCGCACTTGTGCCCAGGCCTTATGCCTAGCCTAGCTGGCACTTTTGCCCATGCCTTAAGCCTAGCCAGCACTTGTGCCCCCTGCCTTGATCCTAGCAAGCACTGCACTTGTGCTCCGGCCTTAAGCCTAGCCCGCACTTGTGCCCCGGCCTTAAGCCTAGCCCGCACTTGTGCACCGGCCTTAAGCCTAGCCCGCACTTGTGCCCCGGCCTTAAGCCTAGCCCGCACTTGTGCCCCGGCCTTAAGCCTAGCCCGCACTTGTGCCCCAGCCTTAAGCCTAGCACGCACTTGTGCCCAGGCCTTAAGCCTAGCCCGCACTTGTACCCCGGCCTTAAGCCTAGCCCGCACTTGTGCCCAGGCCTTAAGCCTAGCCCGCACTTGTGCCCCGGCCTTAAGCCTAGCCCGCACTTGTGCCCCGGCCTTAAGCCTAGCCCGCACTTGTGCCCCGGCCTTAAGCCTAGCCCGCACTTGTGCCCAGGCCTTAAGCCTAGCCCGCACTTGTGCCCAGGCCTTAAGCCTAGCCCGCACTTTTGCCCAGGCCTTTAGCCTAGCCCGCACTTGTGCCCAGGCCTTAAGCCTAGCCCGCACTTGTGCCCAGGCTTAAGCCTAGCCTAGCTGGCACTTGTGCCCAGGCTTAAGCCTAGCCTAGCTGGCACTTGTGCCCATGCCTTAAGCCTAGCCAGCACTTGTGCCCCCTGCCTTGATCCTAGCCAGCACTGCACTTGTGCCCAGGCCTTAAGCCTAGCCCGCACTTGTGCCCAGGCCTTAAGCCTAGCTCGCACTTGTGCCCAGGCCTTAAGCCTAGCCCGCACTTGTGCCCAGGCCTTAAAGGGACTCTGTCACCTGAATTTGGCGGGACTGGTTTTGGGTCATATGGGCGGAGTTTTCGGGTGTTTGATTCACCCTTTCCTTACCCGCTGGCTGCATGCTGGCTGCAATATTGGATTGAAGTTCATTCTCTGTCCTCCATAGTACACGCCTCCGCAAAGCAATCTTGCCTTGCGCAGGCGTGTACTATGGAGGACAGAGAATGAACTTCAATCCAATATTGCAGCCAGCATGCAGCCAGCGGGTAAGGAAAGGGTGAATCAAACACCCGAAAACTCCGCCCATATGACCCAAAACCAGTCCCGCCAAATTCAGGTGACAGGTTCCCTTTAAGCCTAGCCCACACTTGTGCCCAGGCTTAAGCCTAGCCTAGCTGGCACTTGTGCCCATGCCTTAAGCCTAGCCAGCACTTGTGCCCCCTGCCCTGATCTTAGCCAGCACTGCACTTGTGCCCAGGCCTTAAGCCTAGCCCGCACTTGTGCCCCGACCTTAAGCCTAGCCCGCACTTGTGCCCCGGCCTTAAGCCTAGCCCGCACTTGTGCCCCGGCCTTAAGCCTAGCCCGCACTTGTGCCCCGGCCTAGAGCCTAGCCGCACTTGTGCCCAGGCCTTAAGCCTAGCCTGCACTTGTGCCCAGGCCTTAAGCCTAGCCCGCACTTGTGCTCAGGCCTTAAGCCTAGCCTAGCTGGCACTTGTGCCCATGCCTTAAGCCTAGCCCGCACTTGTGCCCAGGCCTTAAGCCTAGCCTGCACTTGTGCCCAGGCCTTAAGCCTAGCCCGCACTTGTGCCCAGGCCTTAAGCCTAGCCTAGCTGGCACTTGTGCCCATGCCTTAAGCCTAGCCAGCACTTGTGCCCCCTGCCTTGATCCTAGCCAGCACTGCACTTGTGCCCAGGCCTTAAGCCTAGCCCGCACTTGTGCCCAGGCCTTAAGCCTAGCCCGCACTTGTGCCCAGGCCTTAAGCCTAGCCGCACTTGTGCCCAGGCCTTAAGCCTAGCCCGCACTTGAGCCCAGGCTTTAAGCCTAGCCCGCACTTGTGCCCAGGCCTTAAGCCTAGCCCACACTTGTGCCCAGGCCTTTAGCCTAGCCCGCACTTGTGCCCCGGTCTTAAGCCTAGCCCGCACTTGAGCCCCGGCCTTAAGCCTAGCCCGCACTTGTGCCCCGGCCTTAAGCCTAGCCCGCACTTGTGCCCAGGCCTTAAGCCTAGCCCGCCCTTGTGCCCAGGCCTTATGCCTAGCCTAGCTGGCACTTTTGCCCATGCCTTAAGCCTAGCCAGCACTTGTGCCCCCTGCCTTGATCCTAGCAAGCACTGCACTTGTGCTCCGGCCTTAAGCCTAGCCCGCACTTGTGCCCCGGCCTTAAGCCTAGCCCGCACTTGTGCACCGGCCTTAAGCCTAGCCCGCACTTGTGCCCCGGCCTTAAGCCTAGCCCGCACTTGTGCCCCGGCCTTAAGCCTAGCCCGCACTTGTGCCCCGGCCTTAAGCCTAGCCCGCACTTGTGCCCCGGCCTTAAGCCTAGCCCGCACTTGTGCCCAGGCCTTAAGCCTAGCCCGCACTTGTGCCCCGGCCTTAAGCCTAGCCCGCACTTGTGCCCAGGCCTTAAGCCTAGCCCGCACTTGTGCCCCGGCCTTAAGCCTAGCCCGCACTTGTGCCCCGGCCTTAAGCCTAGCCCGCACTTGTGCCCCGGCCTTAAGCC
This sequence comes from Ranitomeya imitator, assembly GCF_032444005.1. NCBI lineage: Eukaryota > Metazoa > Chordata > Amphibia > Anura > Dendrobatidae > Ranitomeya > Ranitomeya imitator. Next base: position 5,357 of record NW_027194265.1, read on the forward strand.
TGGCCCGCACTTGTGCCCAGGCCTTAAGCCTAGCCCGCACTTGTGCCCAGGCCTTAAGCCTAGCCCGCACTTTTGCCCAGGCCTTTAGCCTAGCCCGCACTTGTGCCCAGGCCTTAAGCCTAGCCCGCACTTGTGCCCAGGCTTAAGCCTAGCCTAGCTGGCACTTGTGCCCAGGCTTAAGCCTAGCCTAGCTGGCACTTGTGCCCATGCCTTAAGCCTAGCCAGAACTTGTGCCCCCTGCCTTGATCCTAGCCAGCACTGCACTTGTGCCCAGGCCTTAAGCCTAGCCCGCACTTGTGCCCAGGCCTTAAGCCTAGCTCGCACTTGTGCCCAGGCCTTAAGCCTAGCCCGCACTTGTGCCCAGGCCTTAAGCCTAGCCCACACTTGTGCCCAGGCTTAAGCCTAGCCTAGCTGGCACTTGTGCCCATGCCTTAAGCCTAGCCAGCACTTGTGCCCCCTGCCCTGATCCTAGCCAGCACTGCACGTGTGCCCCGGCCTTAAGCCTAGCCCGCACTTGTGCCCCGACCTTAAGCCTAGCCCGCACTTGTGCCCCGGCCTTAAGCCTAGCCCGCACTTGTGCCCCGGCCTTAAGCCTAGCCGCACTTGTGCCCAGGCCTTAAGCCTAGCCCACACTTGTGCCCAGGCCTTAAGCCTAGCCTGCACTTGTGCCCAGGCCTTAAGCCTAGCCCGCACTTGTGCCCAGGCCTTAAGCCTAGCCTAGCTGGCACTTGTGCCCATGCCTTAAGCCTAGCCCACACTTGTGCCCAGGCCTTAAGCCTAGCCTGCACTTGTGCCCAGGCCTTAAGCCTAGCCCGCACTTGTGCCCAGGCCTTAAGCCTAGCCTAGCTGGCACTTGTGCCCATGCCTTAAGCCTAGCCAGCACTTGTGCCCCCTGCCTTGATCCTAGCCAGCACTGCACTTGTGCCCAGGCCTTAAGCCTAGCCCGCACTTGTGCCCAGGCCTTAAGCCTAGCTCGCACTTGTGCCCAGGCCTTAAGCCTAGCCCGCACTTGTGCCCAGGCCTTAAGCCTAGCCGCACTTGTGCCCAGGCCTTAAGCCTAGCCCGCACTTGAGCCCAGGCTTTAAGCCTAGCCCGCACTTGTGCCCAGGCTTTAAGCCTAGCCCGCACTTGTGCCCAGGCCTTAAGCCTAGCCCACACTTGTGCCCAGGCCTTTAGCCTAGCCCGCACTTGTGCCCCGGTCTTAAGCCTAGCCCGCACTTGAGCCCCGGCCTTAAGCCTAGCCCGCACTTGTGCCCAGGCCTTAAGCCTAGCCTGCACTTGTGCCCAGGCCTTAAGCCTAGCCCGCACTTGTGCCCAGGCCTTAAGCCTAGCCTAGCTGGCACTTGTGCCCATGCCTTAAGCCTAGCCCACACTTGTGCCCAGGCCTTAAGCCTAGCCTGCACTTGTGCCCAGGCCTTAAGCCTAGCCCGCACTTGTGCCCAGGCCTTAAGCCTAGCCTAGCTGGCACTTGTGCCCATGCCTTAAGCCTAGCCAGCACTTGTGCCCCCTGCCTTGATCCTAGCCAGCACTGCACTTGTGCCCAGGCCTTAAGCCTAGCCCGCACTTGTGCCCAGGCCTTAAGCCTAGCTCGCACTTGTGCCCAGGCCTTAAGCCTAGCCCGCACTTGTGCCCAGGCCTTAAGCCTAGCCGCACTTGTGCCCAGGCCTTAAGCCTAGCCCGCACTTGAGCCCAGGCTTTAAGCCTAGCCCGCACTTGTGCCCAGGCTTTAAGCCTAGCCCGCACTTGTGCCCAGGCCTTAAGCCTAGCCCACACTTGTGCCCAGGCCTTTAGCCTAGCCCGCACTTGTGCCCCGGTCTTAAGCCTAGCCCGCACTTGAGCCCCGGCCTTAAGCCTAGCCCGCACTTGTGCCCCGGCCTTAAGCCTAGCCCGCACTTGTGCCCAGGCCTTAAGCCTAGCCCGCACTTGTGCCCAGGCCTTATGCCTAGCCTAGCTGGCACTTTTGCCCATGCCTTAAGCCTAGCCAGCACTTGTGCCCCCTGCCTTGATCCTAGCAAGCACTGCACTTGTGCCCCGGCCTTAAGCCTAGCCCGCACTTGTGCCCCGGCCTTAAGCCTAGCCCGCACTTGTGCCCCGGCCTTAAGCCTAGCCCGCACTTGTGCCCCGGCCTTAAGCCTAGCCCGCACTTGTGCCCCGGCCATAAGCCTAGCCCGCACTTGTGCCCCCTGCCTTGATCCTAGCAAGCACTGCACTTGAGCCCAGGCTTTAAGCCTAGCCCGCACTTGTGCCCAGGCTTTAAGCCTAGCCCGCACTTGTGCCCAGGCCTTAAGCCTAGCCCACACTTGTGCCCAGGCCTTTAGCCTAGCCCGCACTTGTGCCCCGGTCTTAAGCCTAGCCCGCACTTGAGCCCCGGCCTTAAGCCTAGCCCGCACTTGTGCCCCGGCCTTAAGCCTAGCCCGCACTTGTGCCCAGGCCTTAAGCCTAGCCCACACTTGTGCCCAGGCTTAAGCCTAGCCTAGCTGGCACTTGTGCCCATGCCTTAAGCCTAGCCAGAACTTGTGCCCCCTGCCTTGATCCTAGCCAGCACTGCACTTGTGCCCAGGCCTTAAGCCTAGCTCGCACTTGTGCCCCGGCCTTAAGCCTAGCCCGCACTTGTGCCCCGACCTTAAGCCTAGCCCGCACTTGTGCCCCGGCCTTAAGCCTAGCCCGCACTTGTGCCCCGGCCTTAAGCCTAGCCGCACTTGTGCCCAGGCCTTAAGCCTAGCCCACACTTGTGCCCAGGCCTTAAGCCTAGCCCGCACTTGTGCCCAGGCCTTAAGCCTAGCCTAGCTGGCACTTGTGCCCATGCCTTAAGCCTAGCCCACACTTGTGCCCAGGCCTTAAGCCTAGCCTGCACTTGTGCCCAGGCCTTAAGCCTAGCCCGCACTTGTGCCCAGGCCTTAAGCCTAGCCTAGCTGGCACTTGTGCCCATGCCTTAAGCCTAGCCAGCACTTGTGCCCCCTGCCTTGATCCTAGCCAGCACTGCACTTGTGCCCAGGCCTTAAGCCTAGCCCGCACTTGTGCCCAGGCCTTAAGCCTAGCTCGCACTTGTGCCCAGGCCTTAAGCCTAGCCCGCACTTGTGCCCAGGCCTTAAGCCTAGCCGCACTTGTGCCCAGGCCTTAAGCCTAGCCCGCACTTGAGCCCAGGCTTTAAGCCTAGCCCGCACTTGTGCCCAGGCTTTAAGCCTAGCCCGCACTTGTGCCCAGGCCTTAAGCCTAGCCCACACTTGTGCCCAGGCCTTTAGCCTAGCCCGCACTTGTGCCCCGGTCTTAAGCCTAGCCCGCACTTGAGCCCCGGCCTTAAGCCTAGCCCGCACTTGTGCCCAGGCCTTAAGCCTAGCCTGCACTTGTGCCCAGGCCTTAAGCCTAGCCCGCACTTGTGCCCAGGCCTTAAGCCTAGCCTAGCTGGCACTTGTGCCCATGCCTTAAGCCTAGCCCACACTTGTGCCCAGGCCTTAAGCCTAGCCTGCACTTGTGCCCAGGCCTTAAGCCTAGCCCGCACTTGTGCCCAGGCCTTAAGCCTAGCCTAGCTGGCACTTGTGCCCATGCCTTAAGCCTAGCCAGCACTTGTGCCCCCTGCCTTGATCCTAGCCAGCACTGCACTTGTGCCCAGGCCTTAAGCCTAGCCCGCACTTGTGCCCAGGCCTTAAGCCTAGCTCGCACTTGTGCCCAGGCCTTAAGCCTAGCCCGCACTTGTGCCCAGGCCTTAAGCCTAGCCGCACTTGTGCCCAGGCCTTAAGCCTAGCCCGCACTTGAGCCCAGGCTTTAAGCCTAGCCCGCACTTGTGCCCAGGCTTTAAGCCTAGCCCGCACTTGTGCCCAGGCCTTAAGCCTAGCCCACACTTGTGCCCAGGCCTTTAGCCTAGCCCGCACTTGTGCCCCGGTCTTAAGCCTAGCCCGCACTTGAGCCCCGGCCTTAAGCCTAGCCCGCACTTGTGCCCCGGCCTTAAGCCTAGCCCGCACTTGTGCCCAGGCCTTAAGCCTAGCCCGCACTTGTGCCCAGGCCTTATGCCTAGCCTAGCTGGCACTTTTGCCCATGCCTTAAGCCTAGCCAGCACTTGTGCCCCCTGCCTTGATCCTAGCAAGCACTGCACTTGTGCCCCGGCCTTAAGCCTAGCCCGCACTTGTGCCCCGGCCTTAAGCCTAGCCCGCACTTGTGCCCCGGCCTTAAGCCTAGCCCGCACTTGTGCCCCAGCCTTAAGCCTAGCCCGCACTTGTGCCCCGGCCATAAGCCTAGCCCGCACTTGTGCCCCGGCCTTAAGCCTAGCCCGCACTTGTGCCCCGGCCTTAAGCCTAGCACGCACTTGTGCCCAGGCCTTAAGCCTAGCCCGCACTTGTACCCCGGCCTTAAGCCTAGCCCGCACTTGTGCCCAGGCCTTAAGCCTAGCCCGCACTTGTGCCCCGGCCTTAAGCCTAGCCCGCACTTGTGCCCCGGCCTTAAGCCTAGCCCGCACTTGTGCCCCGGCCTTAAGCCTAGCCCGCACTTGTGCCCAGGCCTTAAGCCTAGCCCGCACTTGTGCCCAGGCCTTAAGCCTAGCTCGCACTTGTGCCTAGGCCTTAAGCCTAGCCCGCACTTGTGCCCAGGCCTTAAGCCTAGCCCGCACTTGTGCCCAGGCCTTAAGCCTAGCCCACACTTGTGCCCAGGCTTAAGCCTAGCCTAGCTGGCACTTGTGCCCATGCCTTAAGCCTAGCCAGCACTTGTGCCCCCTGCCCTGATCCTAGCTAGCACTGCACTTGTGCCCAGGCCTTAAGCCTAGCCCGCACTTGTGCCCAGGCCTTTAGCCTAGCCCACACTTGTGCCCAGGCCTTTAGCCTAGCCCGCACTTGTGCCCCGGTCTTAAGCCTAGCCCGCACTTGAGCCCCGGCCTTAAGCCTAGCCCGCACTTGTGCCCCGGCCTTAAGCCTAGCCCGCACTTGTGCCCAGGCCTTAAGCCTAGCCCGCACTTGTGCCCAGGCCTTATGCCTAGCCTAGCTGGCACTTTTGCCCATGCCTTAAGCCTAGCCAGCACTTGTGCCCCCTGCCTTGATCCTAGCAAGCACTGCACTTGTGCTCCGGCCTTAAGCCTAGCCCGCACTTGTGCCCCGGCCTTAAGCCTAGCCCGCACTTGTGCACCGGCCTTAAGCCTAGCCCGCACTTGTGCCCCGGCCTTAAGCCTAGCCCGCACTTGTGCCCCGGCCTTAAGCCTAGCCCGCACTTGTGCCCCAGCCTTAAGCCTAGCACGCACTTGTGCCCAGGCCTTAAGCCTAGCCCGCACTTGTACCCCGGCCTTAAGCCTAGCCCGCACTTGTGCCCAGGCCTTAAGCCTAGCCCGCACTTGTGCCCCGGCCTTAAGCCTAGCCCGCACTTGTGCCCCGGCCTTAAGCCTAGCCCGCACTTGTGCCCCGGCCTTAAGCCTAGCCCGCACTTGTGCCCAGGCCTTAAGCCTAGCCCGCACTTGTGCCCAGGCCTTAAGCCTAGCCCGCACTTTTGCCCAGGCCTTTAGCCTAGCCCGCACTTGTGCCCAGGCCTTAAGCCTAGCCCGCACTTGTGCCCAGGCTTAAGCCTAGCCTAGCTGGCACTTGTGCCCAGGCTTAAGCCTAGCCTAGCTGGCACTTGTGCCCATGCCTTAAGCCTAGCCAGCACTTGTGCCCCCTGCCTTGATCCTAGCCAGCACTGCACTTGTGCCCAGGCCTTAAGCCTAGCCCGCACTTGTGCCCAGGCCTTAAGCCTAGCTCGCACTTGTGCCCAGGCCTTAAGCCTAGCCCGCACTTGTGCCCAGGCCTTAAAGGGACTCTGTCACCTGAATTTGGCGGGACTGGTTTTGGGTCATATGGGCGGAGTTTTCGGGTGTTTGATTCACCCTTTCCTTACCCGCTGGCTGCATGCTGGCTGCAATATTGGATTGAAGTTCATTCTCTATCCTCCATAGTACACGCCTCCGCAAAGCAATCTTGCCTTGCGCAGGCGTGTACTATGGAGGACAGAGAATGAACTTCAATCCAATATTGCAGCCAGCATGCAGCCAGCGGGTAAGGAAAGGGTGAATCAAACACCCGAAAACTCCGCCCATATGACCCAAAACCAGTCCCGCCAAATTCAGGTGACAGGTTCCCTTTAAGCCTAGCCCACACTTGTGCCCAGGCTTAAGCCTAGCCTAGCTGGCACTTGTGCCCATGCCTTAAGCCTAGCCAGCACTTGTGCCCCCTGCCCTGATCTTAGCCAGCACTGCACTTGTGCCCAGGCCTTAAGCCTAGCCCGCACTTGTGCCCCGACCTTAAGCCTAGCCCGCACTTGTGCCCCGGCCTTAAGCCTAGCCCGCACTTGTGCCCCGGCCTAGAGCCTAGCCGCACTTGTGCCCAGGCCTTAAGCCTAGCCTGCACTTGTGCCCAGGCCTTAAGCCTAGCCCGCACTTGTGCTCAGGCCTTAAGCCTAGCCTAGCTGGCACTTGTGCCCATGCCTTAAGCCTAGCCCACACTTGTGCCCAGGCCTTAAGCCTAGCCTGCACTTGTGCCCAGGCCTTAAGCCTAGCCCGCACTTGTGCCCAGGCCTTAAGCCTAGCCTAGCTGGCACTTGTGCCCATGCCTTAAGCCTAGCCAGCACTTGTGCCCCCTGCCTTGATCCTAGCCAGCACTGCACTTGTGCCCAGGCCTTAAGCCTAGCCCGCACTTGTGCCCAGGCCTTAAGCCTAGCCCGCACTTGTGCCCAGGCCTTAAGCCTAGCCGCACTTGTGCCCAGGCCTTAAGCCTAGCCCGCACTTGAGCCCAGGCTTTAAGCCTAGCCCGCACTTGTGCCCAGGCCTTAAGCCTAGCCCACACTTGTGCCCAGGCCTTTAGCCTAGCCCGCACTTGTGCCCCGGTCTTAAGCCTAGCCCGCACTTGAGCCCCGGCCTTAAGCCTAGCCCGCACTTGTGCCCCGGCCTTAAGCCTAGCCCGCACTTGTGCCCAGGCCTTAAGCCTAGCCCGCCCTTGTGCCCAGGCCTTATGCCTAGCCTAGCTGGCACTTTTGCCCATGCCTTAAGCCTAGCCAGCACTTGTGCCCCCTGCCTTGATCCTAGCAAGCACTGCACTTGTGCTCCGGCCTTAAGCCTAGCCCGCACTTGTGCCCCGGCCTTAAGCCTAGCCCGCACTTGTGCACCGGCCTTAAGCCTAGCCCGCACTTGTGCCCAAGCCTTAAGCCTAGCCCGCACTTGTGCCCCGGCCTTAAGCCTAGCCCGCACTTGTGCCCCGGCCTTAAGCCTAGCCCGCACTTGTGCCCCGGCCTTAAGCCTAGCCCGCACTTGTGCCCAGGCCTTAAGCCTAGCCCGCACTTGTGCCCCGGCCTTAAGCCTAGCCCGCACTTGTGCCCAGGCCTTAAGCCTAGCCCGCACTTGTGCCCCGGCCTTAAGCCTAGCCCGCACTTGTGCCCCGGCCTTAAGCCTAGCCCGCACTTGTGCCCCGGCCTTAAGCCTGGCCCGCACTTGTGCCCAGGCCTTAAGCCTAGCCCGCACTTGTGCCCAGGCCTTAAGCCTAGCCCGCACTTTTGCCCAGGCCTTTAGCCTAGCCCGCACTTGTGCCCAGGCCTTAAGCCTAGCCCGCACTTGTGCCCAGGCTTAAGCCTAGCCTAGCTGGCACTTGTGCCCAGGCTTAAGCCTAGCCTAGCTGGCACTTGTGCCCATGCCTTAAGCCTAGCCATCACTTGTGCCCCCTGCCTTGATCCTAGCCAGCACTGCACTTGTGCCCAGGCCTTAAGCCTAGCCCGCACTTGTGCCCAGGCCTTAAGCCTAGCTCGCACTTGTGCCCAGGCCTTAAGCCTAGCCCGCACTTGTGCCCAGGCCTTAAGCCTAGCCCACACTTGTGCCCAGGCTTAAGCCTAGCCTAGCTGGCACTTGTGCCCATGCCTTAAGCCTAGCCAGCACTTGTGCCCCCTGCCCTGATCCTAGCCAGCACTGCACGTGTGCCCCGGCCTTAAGCCTAGCCCGCACTTGTGCCCCGACCTTAAGCCTAGCCCGCACTTGTGCCCCGGCCTTAAGCCTAGCCCGCACTTGTGCCCCGGCCTTAAGCCTAGCCGCACTTGTGCCCAGGCCTTAAGCCTAGCCCACACTTGTGCCCAGGCCTTAAGCCTAGCCTGCACTTGTGCCCAGGCCTTAAGCCTAGCCCGCACTTGTGCCCAGGCCTTAAGCCTAGCCTAGCTGGCACTTGTGCCCATGCCTTAAGCCTAGCCCACACTTGTGCCCAGGCCTTAAGCCTAGCCTGCACTTGTGCCCAGGCCTTAAGCCTAGCCCGCACTTGTGCCCAGGCCTTAAGCCTAGCCTAGCTGGCACTTGTGCCCATGCCTTAAGCCTAGCCAGCACTTGTGCCCCCTGCCTTGATCCTAGCCAGCACTGCACTTGTGCCCAGGCCTTAAGCCTAGCCCACACTTGTGCCCAGGCCTTAAGCCTAGCTCGCACTTGTGCCCAGGCCTTAAGCCTAGCCCGCACTTGTGCCCAGGCCTTAAGCCTAGCCGCACTTGTGCCCAGGCCTTAAGCCTAGCCCACACTTGAGCCCAGGCTTTAAGCCTAGCCCGCACTTGTGCCCAGGCCTTAAGCCTAGCCCACACTTGTGCCCAGGCCTTTAGCCTAGCCCGCACTTGTGCCCAGGCCTTAAGCCTAGCCCGCACTTGTGCCCAGGCCTTATGCCTAGCCTAGCTGGCACTTTTGCCCATGCCTTAAGCCTAGCCAGCACTTGTGCCCCCTGCCTTGATCCTAGCAAGCACTGCACTTGTGCTCCGGCCTTAAGCCTAGCCCGCACTTGTGCCCCGGCCTTAAGCCTAGCCCGCACTTGTGCCCCGGCATTAAGCCTAGCCCGCACTTGTGCCCCGGCCATAAGCCTAGCCCGCACTTGTGCCCCGGCCTTAAGCCTAGCCCGCACTTGTGCCCCGGCCTTAAGCCTAGCACGCACTTGTGCCCAGGCCTTAAGCCTAGCCTGCACTTGTACCCCGGCCTTAAGCCTAGCCCGCACTTGTGCCCAGGCCTTAAGCCTAGCCCGCACTTGTGCCGCGGCCTTAAGCCTAGCCCGCACTTGTGCCGCGGCCTTAAGCCTAGCCCGCACTTGTGCCCCGGCCTTAAGCCTAGCCCGCACTTGTGCCCCGGCCATAAGCCTAGCCCGCACTTGTGCCCCGGCCTTAAGCCTAGCCCGCACTTGTGCCCAGGCCTTAAGCCTAGCCCGCACTTGTGCCCAGGCCTTAAGCCTAGCCCGCACTTTTGCCCAGGCCTTTAGCCTAGCCCGCACTTGTGCCCAGGCCTTAAGCCTAGCCCGCACTTGTGCCCAGGCTTAAGCCTAGCCTAGCTGGCACTTGTGCCCAGGCTTAAGCCTAGCCTAGCTGGCACTTGTGCCCATGCCTTAAGCCTAGCCAGCACTTGTGCCCCCTGCCTTGATCCTAGCCAGCACTGCACTTGTGCCCAGGCCTTAAGCCTAGCCCGCACTTGTGCCCAGGCCTTAAGCCTAGCTCGCACTTGTGCCCAGGCCTTAAGCCTAGCCCGCACTTGTGCCCAGGCCTTAAGCCTAGCCCGCACTTGTGCCCAGGCCTTAAGCCTAGCCCACACTTGTGCCCAGGCTTAAGCCTAGCCTAGCTGGCACTTGTGCCCATGCCTTAAGCCTAGCCAGCACTTGTGCCCCCTGCCCTGATCCTAGCTAGCACTGCACTTGTGCACAGGCCTTAAGCCTAGCCCGCACTTGTGCCCCGACCTTAAGCCTAGCCCGCACTTGTGCCCCGGCCTTAAGCCTAGCCCGCACTTGTGCCCCGGCCTTAAGCCTAGCCGCACTTGTGCCCAGGCCTTAAGCCTAGCCCACACTTGTGCCCAGGCCTTAAGCCTAGCCTGCACTTGTGCCCAGGCCTTAAGCCTAGCCCGCACTTGTGCCCAGGCCTTAAGCCTAGCCTAGCTGGCACTTGTGCCCATGCCTTAAGCCTAGCCCGCACTTGTGCCCCGGCCTTAAGCCTAGCCCGCACTTGTGCCCAGGCCTTAAGCCTAGCCCGCACTTGTGCCCAGGCCTTAAGCCTAGCCCGCACTTTTGCCCAGGCCTTTAGCCTAGCCCGCACTTGCGCCCAGGCCTTAAGCCTAGCCCGCACTTGTGCCCAGGCATAAGCCTAGCCTAGCTGGCACTTGTGCCCATGCCTTAAGCCTAGCCAGCACTTGTGCCCCCTGCCTTGATCCTAGCCAGCACTGCACTTGTGCCCAGGCCTTAAGCCTAGCCCGCACTTGTGCCCAGGCCTTAAGCCTAGCTCGCACTTGTGCCCAGGCCTTAAGCCTAGCCCGCACTTGTGCCCAGGCCTTAAGCCTAGCCCGCACTTGTGCCCAGGCCTTAAGCCTAGCCCACACTTGTGCCCAGGCTTAAGCCTAGCCTAGCTGGCACTTGTGCCCATGCCTTAAGCCTAGCCAGCACTTGTGCCCCCTGCCCTGATCCTAGCTAGCACTGCACTTGTGCCCAGGCCTTAAGCCTAGCCCGCACTTGTGCCCCGACCTTAAGCCTAGCCCGCACTTGTGCCCCGGCCTTAAGCCTAGCCCGCACTTGTGCCCCGGCCTTAAGCCTAGCCGCACTTGTGCCCAGGCCTTAAGCCTAGCCCACACTTGTGCCCAGGCCTTAAGCCTAGCCTGCACTTGTGCCCAGGCCTTAAGCCTAGCCCGCACTTGTGCCCAGGCCTTAAGCCTAGCCTAGCTGGCACTTGTGCCCATGCCTTAAGCCTAGCCCACACTTGTGCCCAGGCCTTAAGCCTAGCCAGCACTTGTGCCCAGGCCTTAAGCCTAGCCCGCACTTGTGCCCCGACCGTAAGCCTAGCCCGCACTTGTGCCCCGGCCTTAAGCCTAGCCCGCACTTGTGCCCCGGCCTTAAGCCTAGCCCACACTTGTGCCCAGGCCTTAAGCCTAGCCTGCACTTGTGCCCAGGCCTTAAGCCTAGCCCGCACTTGTGCCCAGGCCTTAAGCCTAGCCTAGCTGGCACTTGTGCCCATGCCTTAAGCCTAGCCCACACTTGTGCCCAGGCCTTAAGCCTAGCCTGCACTTGTGCCCAGGCCTTAAGCCTAGCCCGCACTTGTGCCCAGGCCTTAAGCCTAACCTAGCTGGCACTTGTGCCCATGCCTTAAGCCTAGCAAGCACTTGTGCCCCCTGCCTTGATCCTAGCCAGCACTGCACTTGTGCCCAGGCCTTAAGCCTAGCCCGCACTTGTGCCCAGGCCTTAAGCCTAGCTCGCACTTGTGCCCAGGCCTTAAGCCTAGCCCGCACTTGTGCCCAGGCCTTAAGCCTAGCCGCACTTGTGCCCAGGCCTTAAGCCTAGCCCGCACTTGAGCCCAGGCTTTAAGCCTAGCCCGCACTTGTGCCCAGGCCTTAAGCCTAGCCCACACTTGTGCCCAGGCCTTTAGCTTAGCCCGCACTTGTGCCCCGGTCTTAAGCCTAGCCCGCACTTGTGCCCCGGCCTTAAGCCTAGCCCGCACTTGTGCCCAGGCCTTAAGCCTAGCTCGCACTTGTGCCCAGGCCTTAAGCCTAGCCCGCACTTGTGCCCAGGCCTTAAGCCTAGCTCGCACTTGTGCCCAGGCCTTAAGCCTAGCCCGCACTTGTGCCCAGGCCTTAAGCCTAGCCGCACTTGTGCCCAGGCCTTAAGCCTAGCCCGCACTTGAGCCCAGGCTTTAAGCCTAGCCCGCACTTGTGCCCAGGCCTTAAGCCTAGCCCACACTTGTGCCCAGGCCTTTAGCTTAGCCCGCACTTGTGCCCCGGTCTTAAGCCTAGCCCGCACTTGTGCCCCGGCCTTAAGCCTAGCCCGCACTTGTGCCCCGGCCATAAGCCTAGCCCGCACTTGTGCCCCGGCCTTAAGCCTAGCCCGCACTTGTGCCCCGGCCTTAAGCCTAGCACGCACTTGTGCCCAGGCCTTAAGCCTAGCCCGCACTTGTACCCCGGCCTTAAGCCTAGCCCGCACTTGTGCCCAGGCCTTAAGCCTAGCCCGCACTTGTGCCCCGGCCTTAAGCCTAGCCCGCACTTGTGCCCCGGCCTTAAGCCTAGCCCACACTTGTGCCCCGGCCTTAAGCCTAGCCCGCACTTGTGCCCAGGCCTTAAGCCTAGCCCGCACTTGTGCCCAGGCCTTAAGCCTAGCTCGCACTTGTGCCCAGGCCTTAAGCCTAGCCCGCACTTGTGCCCAGGCCTTAAGCCTAGCCCGCACTTGTGCCCAGGCCTTAAGCCTAGCCCACACTTGTGCCCAGGCTTAAGCCTAGCCTAGCTGGCACTTGTGCCCATGCCTTAAGCCTAGCCAGCACTTGTGCCCCCTGCCCTGATCCTAGCTAGCACTGCACTTGTGCCCAGGCCTTAAGCCTAGCCCGCACTTGTGCCCAGGCCTTTAGCCTAGCCCACACTTGTGCCCAGGCCTTTAGCCTAGCCCGCACTTGTGCCCCGGTCTTAAGCCTAGCCCGCACTTGAGCCCCGGCCGTAAGCCTAGCCCGCACTTGTGCCCCGGCCTTAAGCCTAGCCCGCACTTGTGCCCAGGCCTTAAGCCTAGCCCGCACTTGTGCCCAGGCCTTATGCCTAGCCTAGCTGGCACTTTTGCCCATGCCTTAAGCCTAGCCAGCACTTGTGCCCCCTGCCTTGATCCTAGCAAGCACTGCACTTGTGCTCCGGCCTTAAGCCTAGCCCGCACTTGTGCCCCGGCCTTAAGCCTAGCCCGCACTTGTGCACCGGCCTTAAGCCTAGCCCGCACTTGTGCCCCGGCCTTAAGCCTAGCCCGCACTTGTGCCCCGGCCTTAAGCCTAGCCCGCACTTGTGCCCCAGCCTTAAGCCTAGCACGCACTTGTGCCCAGGCCTTAAGCCTAGCCCGCACTTGTACCCCGGCCTTAAGCCTAGCCCGCACTTGTGCCCAGGCCTTAAGCCTAGCCCGCACTTGTGCCCCGGCCTTAAGCCTAGCCCGCACTTGTGCCCCGGCCTTAAGCCTAGCCCGCACTTGTGCCCCGGCCTTAAGCCTAGCCCGCACTTGTGCCCAGGCCTTAAGCCTAGCCCGCACTTGTGCCCAGGCCTTAAGCCTAGCCCGCACTTTTGCCCAGGCCTTTAGCCTAGCCCGCACTTGTGCCCAGGCCTTAAGCCTAGCCCGCACTTGTGCCCAGGCTTAAGCCTAGCCTAGCTGGCACTTGTGCCCAGGCTTAAGCCTAGCCTAGCTGGCACTTGTGCCCATGCCTTAAGCCTAGCCAGCACTTGTGCCCCCTGCCTTGATCCTAGCCAGCACTGCACTTGTGCCCAGGCCTTAAGCCTAGCCCGCACTTGTGCCCAGGCCTTAAGCCTAGCTCGCACTTGTGCCCAGGCCTTAAGCCTAGCCCGCACTTGTGCCCAGGCCTTAAAGGGACTCTGTCACCTGAATTTGGCGGGACTGGTTTTGGGTCATATGGGCGGAGTTTTCGGGTGTTTGATTCACCCTTTCCTTACCCGCTGGCTGCATGCTGGCTGCAATATTGGATTGAAGTTCATTCTCTGTCCTCCATAGTACACGCCTCCGCAAAGCAATCTTGCCTTGCGCAGGCGTGTACTATGGAGGACAGAGAATGAACTTCAATCCAATATTGCAGCCAGCATGCAGCCAGCGGGTAAGGAAAGGGTGAATCAAACACCCGAAAACTCCGCCCATATGACCCAAAACCAGTCCCGCCAAATTCAGGTGACAGGTTCCCTTTAAGCCTAGCCCACACTTGTGCCCAGGCTTAAGCCTAGCCTAGCTGGCACTTGTGCCCATGCCTTAAGCCTAGCCAGCACTTGTGCCCCCTGCCCTGATCTTAGCCAGCACTGCACTTGTGCCCAGGCCTTAAGCCTAGCCCGCACTTGTGCCCCGACCTTAAGCCTAGCCCGCACTTGTGCCCCGGCCTTAAGCCTAGCCCGCACTTGTGCCCCGGCCTTAAGCCTAGCCCGCACTTGTGCCCCGGCCTAGAGCCTAGCCGCACTTGTGCCCAGGCCTTAAGCCTAGCCTGCACTTGTGCCCAGGCCTTAAGCCTAGCCCGCACTTGTGCTCAGGCCTTAAGCCTAGCCTAGCTGGCACTTGTGCCCATGCCTTAAGCCTAGCCCGCACTTGTGCCCAGGCCTTAAGCCTAGCCTGCACTTGTGCCCAGGCCTTAAGCCTAGCCCGCACTTGTGCCCAGGCCTTAAGCCTAGCCTAGCTGGCACTTGTGCCCATGCCTTAAGCCTAGCCAGCACTTGTGCCCCCTGCCTTGATCCTAGCCAGCACTGCACTTGTGCCCAGGCCTTAAGCCTAGCCCGCACTTGTGCCCAGGCCTTAAGCCTAGCTCGCACTTGTGCCCAGGCCTTAAGCCTAGCCCGCACTTGTGCCCAGGCCTTAAGCCTAGCCCACACTTGTGCCCAGGCTTAAGCCTAGCCTAGCTGGCACTTGTGCCCATGCCTTAAGCCTAGCCAGCACTTGTGCCCCCTGCCCTGATCCTAGCCAGCACTGCACGTGTGCCCCGGCCTTAAGCCTAGCCCGCACTTGTGCCCCGACCTTAAGCCTAGCCCGCACTTGTGCCCCGGCCTTAAGCCTAGCCCGCACTTGTGCCCCGGCCTTAAGCCTAGCCGCACTTGTGCCCAGGCCTTAAGCCTAGCCCACACTTGTGCCAAGGCCTTAAGCCTAGCCTGCACTTGTGCCCAGGCCTTAAGCCTAGCCCGCACTTGTGCCCAGGCCTTAAGCCTAGCCTAGCTGGCACTTGTGCCCATGCCTTAAGCCTAGCCCACACTTGTGCCCAGGCCTTAAGCCTAGCCTGCACTTGTGCCCAGGCCTTAAGCCTAGCCCGCACTTGTGCCCAGGCCTTAAGCCTAGCCTAGCTGGCACTTGTGCCCATGCCTTAAGCCTAGCCAGCACTTGTGCCCCCTGCCTTGATCCTAGCCAGCACTGCACTTGTGCCCAGGCCTTAAGCCTAGCCCACACTTGTGCCCAGGCCTTAAGCCTAGCTCGCACTTGTGCCCAGGCCTTAAGCCTAGCCCGCACTTGTGCCCAGGCCTTAAGCCTAGCCGCACTTGTGCCCAGGCCTTAAGCCTAGCCCACACTTGAGCCCAGGCTTTAAGCCTAGCCTGCACTTGTGCCCAGGCCTTAAGCCTAGCCCGCACTTGTGCCCAGGCCTTAAGCCTAGCCTAGCTGGCACTTGTGCCCATGCCTTAAGCCTAGCCCACACTTGTGCCCAGGCCTTAAGCCTAGCCAGCACTTGTGCCCAGGCCTTAAGCCTAGCCCGCACTTGTGCCCCGACCGTAAGCCTAGCCCGCACTTGTGCCCCGGCCTTAAGCCTAGCCCGCACTTGTGCCCCGGCCTTAAGCCTAGCCCACACTTGTGCCCAGGCCTTAAGCCTAGCCTGCACTTGTGCCCAGGCCTTAAGCCTAGCCCGCACTTGTGCCCAGGCCTTAAGCCTAGCCTAGCTGGCACTTGTGCCCATGCCTTAAGCCTAGCCCACACTTGTGCCCAGGCCTTAAGCCTAGCCTGCACTTGTGCCCAGGCCTTAAGCCTAGCCCGCACTTGTGCCCAGGCCTTAAGCCTAACCTAGCTGGCACTTGTGCCCATGCCTTAAGCCTAGCAAGCACTTGTGCCCCCTGCCTTGATCCTAGCCAGCACTGCACTTGTGCCCAGGCCTTAAGCCTAGCCCGCACTTGTGCCCAGGCCTTAAGCCTAGCTCGCACTTGTGCCCAGGCCTTAAGCCTAGCCCGCACTTGTGCCCAGGCCTTAAGCCTAGCCGCACTTGTGCCCAGGCCTTAAGCCTAGCCCGCACTTGAGCCCAGGCTTTAAGCCTAGCCCGCACTTGTGCCCAGGCCTTAAGCCTAGCCCACACTTGTGCCCAGGCCTTTAGCTTAGCCCGCACTTGTGCCCCGGTCTTAAGCCTAGCCCGCACTTGTGCCCCGGCCTTAAGCCTAGCCCGCACTTGTGCCCAGGCCTTAAGCCTAGCTCGCACTTGTGCCCAGGCCTTAAGCCTAGCCCGCACTTGTGCCCAGGCCTTAAGCCTAGCTCGCACTTGTGCCCAGGCCTTAAGCCTAGCCCGCACTTGTGCCCAGGCCTTAAGCCTAGCCGCACTTGTGCCCAGGCCTTAAGCCTAGCCCGCACTTGAGCCCAGGCTTTAAGCCTAGCCCGCACTTGTGCCCAGGCCTTAAGCCTAGCCCACACTTGTGCCCAGGCCTTTAGCTTAGCCCGCACTTGTGCCCCGGTCTTAAGCCTAGCCCGCACTTGTGCCCCGGCCTTAAGCCTAGCCCGCACTTGTGCCCCGGCCATAAGCCTAGCCCGCACTTGTGCCCCGGCCTTAAGCCTAGCCCGCACTTGTGCCCCGGCCTTAAGCCTAGCACGCACTTGTGCCCAGGCCTTAAGCCTAGCCCGCACTTGTACCCCGGCCTTAAGCCTAGCCCGCACTTGTGCCCAGGCCTTAAGCCTAGCCCGCACTTGTGCCCCGGCCTTAAGCCTAGCCCGCACTTGTGCCCCGGCCTTAAGCCTAGCCCACACTTGTGCCCCGGCCTTAAGCCTAGCCCGCACTTGTGCCCAGGCCTTAAGCCTAGCCCGCACTTGTGCCCAGGCCTTAAGCCTAGCTCGCACTTGTGCCCAGGCCTTAAGCCTAGCCCGCACTTGTGCCCAGGCCTTAAGCCTAGCCCGCACTTGTGCCCAGGCCTTAAGCCTAGCCCACACTTGTGCCCAGGCTTAAGCCTAGCCTAGCTGGCACTTGTGCCCATGCCTTAAGCCTAGCCAGCACTTGTGCCCCCTGCCCTGATCCTAGCTAGCACTGCACTTGTGCCCAGGCCTTAAGCCTAGCCCGCACTTGTGCCCAGGCCTTTAGCCTAGCCCACACTTGTGCCCAGGCCTTTAGCCTAGCCCGCACTTGTGCCCCGGTCTTAAGCCTAGCCCGCACTTGAGCCCCGGCCGTAAGCCTAGCCCGCACTTGTGCCCCGGCCTTAAGCCTAGCCCGCACTTGTGCCCAGGCCTTAAGCCTAGCCCGCACTTGTGCCCAGGCCTTATGCCTAGCCTAGCTGGCACTTTTGCCCATGCCTTAAGCCTAGCCAGCACTTGTGCCCCCTGCCTTGATCCTAGCAAGCACTGCACTTGTGCTCCGGCCTTAAGCCTAGCCCGCACTTGTGCCCCGGCCTTAAGCCTAGCCCGCACTTGTGCACCGGCCTTAAGCCTAGCCCGCACTTGTGCCCCGGCCTTAAGCCTAGCCCGCACTTGTGCCCCGGCCTTAAGCCTAGCCCGCACTTGTGCCCCAGCCTTAAGCCTAGCACGCACTTGTGCCCAGGCCTTAAGCCTAGCCCGCACTTGTACCCCGGCCTTAAGCCTAGCCCGCACTTGTGCCCAGGCCTTAAGCCTAGCCCGCACTTGTGCCCCGGCCTTAAGCCTAGCCCGCACTTGTGCCCCGGCCTTAAGCCTAGCCCGCACTTGTGCCCCGGCCTTAAGCCTAGCCCGCACTTGTGCCCAGGCCTTAAGCCTAGCCCGCACTTGTGCCCAGGCCTTAAGCCTAGCCCGCACTTTTGCCCAGGCCTTTAGCCTAGCCCGCACTTGTGCCCAGGCCTTAAGCCTAGCCCGCACTTGTGCCCAGGCTTAAGCCTAGCCTAGCTGGCACTTGTGCCCAGGCTTAAGCCTAGCCTAGCTGGCACTTGTGCCCATGCCTTAAGCCTAGCCAGCACTTGTGCCCCCTGCCTTGATCCTAGCCAGCACTGCACTTGTGCCCAGGCCTTAAGCCTAGCCCGCACTTGTGCCCAGGCCTTAAGCCTAGCTCGCACTTGTGCCCAGGCCTTAAGCCTAGCCCGCACTTGTGCCCAGGCCTTAAAGGGACTCTGTCACCTGAATTTGGCGGGACTGGTTTTGGGTCATATGGGCGGAGTTTTCGGGTGTTTGATTCACCCTTTCCTTACCCGCTGGCTGCATGCTGGCTGCAATATTGGATTGAAGTTCATTCTCTGTCCTCCATAGTACACGCCTCCGCAAAGCAATCTTGCCTTGCGCAGGCGTGTACTATGGAGGACAGAGAATGAACTTCAATCCAATATTGCAGCCAGCATGCAGCCAGCGGGTAAGGAAAGGGTGAATCAAACACCCGAAAACTCCGCCCATATGACCCAAAACCAGTCCCGCCAAATTCAGGTGACAGGTTCCCTTTAAGCCTAGCCCACACTTGTGCCCAGGCTTAAGCCTAGCCTAGCTGGCACTTGTGCCCATGCCTTAAGCCTAGCCAGCACTTGTGCCCCCTGCCCTGATCTTAGCCAGCACTGCACTTGTGCCCAGGCCTTAAGCCTAGCCCGCACTTGTGCCCCGACCTTAAGCCTAGCCCGCACTTGTGCCCCGGCCTTAAGCCTAGCCCGCACTTGTGCCCCGGCCTTAAGCCTAGCCCGCACTTGTGCCCCGGCCTAGAGCCTAGCCGCACTTGTGCCCAGGCCTTAAGCCTAGCCTGCACTTGTGCCCAGGCCTTAAGCCTAGCCCGCACTTGTGCTCAGGCCTTAAGCCTAGCCTAGCTGGCACTTGTGCCCATGCCTTAAGCCTAGCCCGCACTTGTGCCCAGGCCTTAAGCCTAGCCTGCACTTGTGCCCAGGCCTTAAGCCTAGCCCGCACTTGTGCCCAGGCCTTAAGCCTAGCCTAGCTGGCACTTGTGCCCATGCCTTAAGCCTAGCCAGCACTTGTGCCCCCTGCCTTGATCCTAGCCAGCACTGCACTTGTGCCCAGGCCTTAAGCCTAGCCCGCACTTGTGCCCAGGCCTTAAGCCTAGCTCGCACTTGTGCCCAGGCCTTAAGCCTAGCCCGCACTTGTGCCCAGGCCTTAAGCCTAGCCCACACTTGTGCCCAGGCTTAAGCCTAGCCTAGCTGGCACTTGTGCCCATGCCTTAAGCCTAGCCAGCACTTGTGCCCCCTGCCCTGATCCTAGCCAGCACTGCACGTGTGCCCCGGCCTTAAGCCTAGCCCGCACTTGTGCCCCGACCTTAAGCCTAGCCCGCACTTGTGCCCCGGCCTTAAGCCTAGCCCGCACTTGTGCCCCGGCCTTAAGCCTAGCCGCACTTGTGCCCAGGCCTTAAGCCTAGCCCACACTTGTGCCAAGGCCTTAAGCCTAGCCTGCACTTGTGCCCAGGCCTTAAGCCTAGCCCGCACTTGTGCCCAGGCCTTAAGCCTAGCCTAGCTGGCACTTGTGCCCATGCCTTAAGCCTAGCCCACACTTGTGCCCAGGCCTTAAGCCTAGCCTGCACTTGTGCCCAGGCCTTAAGCCTAGCCCGCACTTGTGCCCAGGCCTTAAGCCTAGCCTAGCTGGCACTTGTGCCCATGCCTTAAGCCTAGCCAGCACTTGTGCCCCCTGCCTTGATCCTAGCCAGCACTGCACTTGTGCCCAGGCCTTAAGCCTAGCCCACACTTGTGCCCAGGCCTTAAGCCTAGCTCGCACTTGTGCCCAGGCCTTAAGCCTAGCCCGCACTTGTGCCCAGGCCTTAAGCCTAGCCGCACTTGTGCCCAGGCCTTAAGCCTAGCCCACACTTGAGCCCAGGCTTTAAGCCTAGCCCGCACTTGTGCCCAGGCCTTAAGCCTAGCCCACACTTGTGCCCAGGCCTTTAGCCTAGCCCGCACTTGTGCCCAGGCCTTAAGCCTAGCCCGCACTTGTGCCCAGGCCTTATGCCTAGCCTAGCTGGCACTTTTGCCCATGCCTTAAGCCTAGCCAGCACTTGTGCCCCCTGCCTTGATCCTAGCAAGCACTGCACTTGTGCTCCGGCCTTAAGCCTAGCCCGCACTTGTGCCCCGGCCTTAAGCCTAGCCCGCACTTGTGCCCCGGCATTAAGCCTAGCCCGCACTTGTGCCCCGGCCATAAGCCTAGCCCGCACTTGTGCCCCGGCCTTAAGCCTAGCCCGCACTTGTGCCCCGGCCTTAAGCCTAGCACGCACTTGTGCCCAGGCCTTAAGCCTAGCCTGCACTTGTACCCCGGCCTTAAGCCTAGCCCGCACTTGTGCCCAGGCCTTAAGCCTAGCCCGCACTTGTGCCGCGGCCTTAAGCCTAGCCCGCACTTGTGCCGCGGCCTTAAGCCTAGCCCGCACTTGTGCCCCGGCCTTAAGCCTAGCCCGCACTTGTGCCCCGGCCATAAGCCTAGCCCGCACTTGTGCCCCGGCCTTAAGCCTAGCCCGCACTTGTGCCCAGGCCTTAAGCCTAGCCCGCACTTGTGCCCAGGCCTTAAGCCTAGCCCGCACTTTTGCCCAGGCCTTTAGCCTAGCCCGCACTTGTGCCCAGGCCTTAAGCCTAGCCCGCACTTGTGCCCAGGCTTAAGCCTAGCCTAGCTGGCACTTGTGCCCAGGCTTAAGCCTAGCCTAGCTGGCACTTGTGCCCATGCCTTAAGCCTAGCCAGCACTTGTGCCCCCTGCCTTGATCCTAGCCAGCACTGCACTTGTGCCCAGGCCTTAAGCCTAGCCCGCACTTGTGCCCAGGCCTTAAGCCTAGCTCGCACTTGTGCCCAGGCCTTAAGCCTAGCCCGCACTTGTGCCCAGGCCTTAAGCCTAGCCCGCACTTGTGCCCAGGCCTTAAGCCTAGCCCACACTTGTGCCCAGGCTTAAGCCTAGCCTAGCTGGCACTTGTGCCCATGCCTTAAGCCTAGCCAGCACTTGTGCCCCCTGCCCTGATCCTAGCTAGCACTGCACTTGTGCACAGGCCTTAAGCCTAGCCCGCACTTGTGCCCCGACCTTAAGCCTAGCCCGCACTTGTGCCCCGGCCTTAAGCCTAGCCCGCACTTGTGCCCCGGCCTTAAGCCTAGCCGCACTTGTGCCCAGGCCTTAAGCCTAGCCCACACTTGTGCCCAGGCCTTAAGCCTAGCCTGCACTTGTGCCCAGGCCTTAAGCCTAGCCCGCACTTGTGCCCAGGCCTTAAGCCTAGCCTAGCTGGCACTTGTGCCCATGCCTTAAGCCTAGCCCGCACTTGTGCCCCGGCCTTAAGCCTAGCCCGCACTTGTGCCCAGGCCTTAAGCCTAGCCCGCACTTGTGCCCAGGCCTTAAGCCTAGCCCGCACTTTTGCCCAGGCCTTTAGCCTAGCCCGCACTTGCGCCCAGGCCTTAAGCCTAGCCCGCACTTGTGCCCAGGCTTAAGCCTAGCCTAGCTGGCACTTGTGCCCATGCCTTAAGCCTAGCCAGCACTTGTGCCCCCTGCCTTGATCCTAGCCAGCACTGCACTTGTGCCCAGGCCTTAAGCCTAGCCCGCACTTGTGCCCAGGCCTTAAGCCTAGCTCGCACTTGTGCCCAGGCCTTAAGCCTAGCCCGCACTTGTGCCCAGGCCTTAAGCCTAGCCCGCACTTGTGCCCAGGCCTTAAGCCTAGCCCACACTTGTGCCCAGGCTTAAGCCTAGCCTAGCTGGCACTTGTGCCCATGCCTTAAGCCTAGCCAGCACTTGTGCCCCCTGCCCTGATCCTAGCTAGCACTGCACTTGTGCCCAGGCCTTAAGCCTAGCCCGCACTTGTGCCCCGACCTTAAGCCTAGCCCGCACTTGTGCCCCGGCCTTAAGCCTAGCCCGCACTTGTGCCCCGGCCTTAAGCCTAGCCGCACTTGTGCCCAGGCCTTAAGCCTAGCCCACACTTGTGCCCAGGCCTTAAGCCTAGCCTGCACTTGTGCCCAGGCCTTAAGCCTAGCCCGCACTTGTGCCCAGGCCTTAAGCCTAGCCTAGCTGGCACTTGTGCCCATGCCTTAAGCCTAGCCCACACTTGTGCCCAGGCCTTAAGCCTAGCCAGCACTTGTGCCCAGGCCTTAAGCCTAGCCCGCACTTGTGCCCCGACCGTAAGCCTAGCCCGCACTTGTGCCCCGGCCTTAAGCCTAGCCCGCACTTGTGCCCCGGCCTTAAGCCTAGCCCACACTTGTGCCCAGGCCTTAAGCCTAGCCTGCACTTGTGCCCAGGCCTTAAGCCTAGCCCGCACTTGTGCCCAGGCCTTAAGCCTAGCCTAGCTGGCACTTGTGCCCATGCCTTAAGCCTAGCCCACACTTGTGCCCAGGCCTTAAGCCTAGCCTGCACTTGTGCCCAGGCCTTAAGCCTAGCCCGCACTTGTGCCCAGGCCTTAAGCCTAACCTAGCTGGCACTTGTGCCCATGCCTTAAGCCTAGCCAGCACTTGTGCCCCCTGCCTTGATCCTAGCCAGCACTGCACTTGTGCCCAGGCCTTAAGCCTAGCCCGCACTTGTGCCCAGGCCTTAAGCCTAGCTCGCACTTGTGCCCAGGCCTTAAGCCTAGCCCGCACTTGTGCCCAGGCCTTAAGCCTAGCCGCACTTGTGCCCAGGCCTTAAGCCTAGCCCGCACTTGAGCCCAGGCTTTAAGCCTAGCCCGCACTTGTGCCCAGGCCTTAAGCCTAGCCCACACTTGTGCCCAGGCCTTTAGCTTAGCCCGCACTTGTGCCCCGGTCTTAAGC
This sequence comes from Ranitomeya imitator, assembly GCF_032444005.1. Taxonomy (NCBI): domain Eukaryota; kingdom Metazoa; phylum Chordata; class Amphibia; order Anura; family Dendrobatidae; genus Ranitomeya; species Ranitomeya imitator. The sequence goes on from NW_027194265.1 coordinate 27,652, forward strand.
CTAGCCCGCACTTGTGCCCCGGCCTTAAGCCTAGCCCGCACTTGTGCCCAGGCCTTAAGCCTAGCTCGCACTTGTGCCCAGGCCTTAAGCCTAGCCCGCACTTGTGCCCAGGCCTTAAGCCTAGCTCGCACTTGTGCCCAGGCCTTAAGCCTAGCCCGCACTTGTGCCCAGGCCTTAAGCCTAGCCGCACTTGTGCCCAGGCCTTAAGCCTAGCCCGCACTTGAGCCCAGGCTTTAAGCCTAGCCCGCACTTGTGCCCAGGCCTTAAGCCTAGCCCACACTTGTGCCCAGGCCTTTAGCTTAGCCCGCACTTGTGCCCCGGTCTTAAGCCTAGCCCGCACTTGTGCCCCGGCCTTAAGCCTAGCCCGCACTTGTGCCCCGGCCATAAGCCTAGCCCGCACTTGTGCCCCGGCCTTAAGCCTAGCCCGCACTTGTGCCCCGGCCTTAAGCCTAGCACGCACTTGTGCCCAGGCCTTAAGCCTAGCCCGCACTTGTACCCCGGCCTTAAGCCTAGCCCGCACTTGTGCCCAGGCCTTAAGCCTAGCCCGCACTTGTGCCCCGGCCTTAAGCCTAGCCCGCACTTGTGCCCCGGCCTTAAGCCTAGCCCGCACTTGTGCCCCGGCCTTAAGCCTAGCCCGCACTTGTGCCCAGGCCTTAAGCCTAGCCCGCACTTGTGCCCAGGCCTTAAGCCTAGCTCGCACTTGTGCCCAGGCCTTAAGCCTAGCCCGCACTTGTGCCCAGGCCTTAAGCCTAGCCCGCACTTGTGCCCAGGCCTTAAGCCTAGCCCACACTTGTGCCCAGGCTTAAGCCTAGCCTAGCTGGCACTTGTGCCCATGCCTTAAGCCTAGCCAGCACTTGTGCCCCCTGCCCTGATCCTAGCTAGCACTGCACTTGTGCCCAGGCCTTAAGCCTAGCCCGCACTTGTGCCCAGGCCTTTAGCCTAGCCCACACTTGTGCCCAGGCCTTTAGCCTAGCCCGCACTTGTGCCCCGGTCTTAAGCCTAGCCCGCACTTGAGCCCCGGCCGTAAGCCTAGCCCGCACTTGTGCCCCGGCCTTAAGCCTAGCCCGCACTTGTGCCCAGGCCTTAAGCCTAGCCCGCACTTGTGCCCAGGCCTTATGCCTAGCCTAGCTGGCACTTTTGCCCATGCCTTAAGCCTAGCCAGCACTTGTGCCCCCTGCCTTGATCCTAGCAAGCACTGCACTTGTGCTCCGGCCTTAAGCCTAGCCCGCACTTGTGCCCCGGCCTTAAGCCTAGCCCGCACTTGTGCACCGGCCTTAAGCCTAGCCCGCACTTGTGCCCCGGCCTTAAGCCTAGCCCGCACTTGTGCCCCGGCCTTAAGCCTAGCCCGCACTTGTGCCCCAGCCTTAAGCCTAGCACGCACTTGTGCCCAGGCCTTAAGCCTAGCCCGCACTTGTACCCCGGCCTTAAGCCTAGCCCGCACTTGTGCCCAGGCCTTAAGCCTAGCCCGCACTTGTGCCCCGGCCTTAAGCCTAGCCCGCACTTGTGCCCCGGCCTTAAGCCTAGCCCGCACTTGTGCCCCGGCCTTAAGCCTAGCCCGCACTTGTGCCCAGGCCTTAAGCCTAGCCCGCACTTGTGCCCAGGCCTTAAGCCTAGCCCGCACTTTTGCCCAGGCCTTTAGCCTAGCCCGCACTTGTGCCCAGGCCTTAAGCCTAGCCCGCACTTGTGCCCAGGCTTAAGCCTAGCCTAGCTGGCACTTGTGCCCAGGCTTAAGCCTAGCCTAGCTGGCACTTGTGCCCATGCCTTAAGCCTAGCCAGCACTTGTGCCCCCTGCCTTGATCCTAGCCAGCACTGCACTTGTGCCCAGGCCTTAAGCCTAGCCCGCACTTGTGCCCAGGCCTTAAGCCTAGCTCGCACTTGTGCCCAGGCCTTAAGCCTAGCCCGCACTTGTGCCCAGGCCTTAAAGGGACTCTGTCACCTGAATTTGGCGGGACTGGTTTTGGGTCATATGGGCGGAGTTTTCGGGTGTTTGATTCACCCTTTCCTTACCCGCTGGCTGCATGCTGGCTGCAATATTGGATTGAAGTTCATTCTCTGTCCTCCATAGTACACGCCTCCGCAAAGCAATCTTGCCTTGCGCAGGCGTGTACTATGGAGGACAGAGAATGAACTTCAATCCAATATTGCAGCCAGCATGCAGCCAGCGGGTAAGGAAAGGGTGAATCAAACACCCGAAAACTCCGCCCATATGACCCAAAACCAGTCCCGCCAAATTCAGGTGACAGGTTCCCTTTAAGCCTAGCCCACACTTGTGCCCAGGCTTAAGCCTAGCCTAGCTGGCACTTGTGCCCATGCCTTAAGCCTAGCCAGCACTTGTGCCCCCTGCCCTGATCTTAGCCAGCACTGCACTTGTGCCCAGGCCTTAAGCCTAGCCCGCACTTGTGCCCCGACCTTAAGCCTAGCCCGCACTTGTGCCCCGGCCTTAAGCCTAGCCCGCACTTGTGCCCCGGCCTTAAGCCTAGCCCGCACTTGTGCCCCGGCCTAGAGCCTAGCCGCACTTGTGCCCAGGCCTTAAGCCTAGCCTGCACTTGTGCCCAGGCCTTAAGCCTAGCCCGCACTTGTGCTCAGGCCTTAAGCCTAGCCTAGCTGGCACTTGTGCCCATGCCTTAAGCCTAGCCCGCACTTGTGCCCAGGCCTTAAGCCTAGCCTGCACTTGTGCCCAGGCCTTAAGCCTAGCCCGCACTTGTGCCCAGGCCTTAAGCCTAGCCTAGCTGGCACTTGTGCCCATGCCTTAAGCCTAGCCAGCACTTGTGCCCCCTGCCTTGATCCTAGCCAGCACTGCACTTGTGCCCAGGCCTTAAGCCTAGCCCGCACTTGTGCCCAGGCCTTAAGCCTAGCCCGCACTTGTGCCCAGGCCTTAAGCCTAGCCGCACTTGTGCCCAGGCCTTAAGCCTAGCCCGCACTTGAGCCCAGGCTTTAAGCCTAGCCCGCACTTGTGCCCAGGCCTTAAGCCTAGCCCACACTTGTGCCCAGGCCTTTAGCCTAGCCCGCACTTGTGCCCCGGTCTTAAGCCTAGCCCGCACTTGAGCCCCGGCCTTAAGCCTAGCCCGCACTTGTGCCCCGGCCTTAAGCCTAGCCCGCACTTGTGCCCAGGCCTTAAGCCTAGCCCGCCCTTGTGCCCAGGCCTTATGCCTAGCCTAGCTGGCACTTCTGCCCATGCCTTAAGCCTAGCCAGCACTTGTGCCCCCTGCCTTGATCCTAGCAAGCACTGCACTTGTGCTCCGGCCTTAAGCCTAGCCCGCACTTGTGCCCCGGCCTTAAGCCTAGCCCGCACTTGTGCACCGGCCTTAAGCCTAGCCCGCACTTGTGCCCCGGCCTTAAGCCTAGCCCGCACTTGTGCCCCGGCCTTAAGCCTAGCCCGCACTTGTGCCCCGGCCTTAAGCCTAGCCCGCACTTGTGCCCCGGCCTTAAGCCTAGCCCGCACTTGTGCCCAGGCCTTAAGCCTAGCCCGCACTTGTGCCCCGGCCTTAAGCCTAGCCCGCACTTGTGCCCAGGCCTTAAGCCTAGCCCGCACTTGTGCCCCGGCCTTAAGCCTAGCCCGCACTTGTGCCCCGGCCTTAAGCCTAGCCCGCACTTGTGCCCCGGCCTTAAGCCTGGCCCGCACTTGTGCCCAGGCCTTAAGCCTAGCCCGCACTTGTGCCCAGGCCTTAAGCCTAGCCCGCACTTTTGCCCAGGCCTTTAGCCTAGCCCGCACTTGTGCCCAGGCCTTAAGCCTAGCCCGCACTTGTGCCCAGGCTTAAGCCTAGCCTAGCTGGCACTTGTGCCCAGGCTTAAGCCTAGCCTAGCTGGCACTTGTGCCCATGCCTTAAGCCTAGCCAGAACTTGTGCCCCCTGCCTTGATCCTAGCCAGCACTGCACTTGTGCCCAGGCCTTAAGCCTAGCCCGCACTTGTGCCCAGGCCTTAAGCCTAGCTCGCACTTGTGCCCAGGCCTTAAGCCTAGCCCGCACTTGTGCCCAGGCCTTAAGCCTAGCCCACACTTGTGCCCAGGCTTAAGCCTAGCCTAGCTGGCACTTGTGCCCATGCCTTAAGCCTAGCCAGCACTTGTGCCCCCTGCCCTGATCCTAGCCAGCACTGCACGTGTGCCCCGGCCTTAAGCCTAGCCCGCACTTGTGCCCCGACCTTAAGCCTAGCCCGCACTTGTGCCCCGGCCTTAAGCCTAGCCCGCACTTGTGCCCCGGCCTTAAGCCTAGCCGCACTTGTGCCCAGGCCTTAAGCCTAGCCCACACTTGTGCCCAGGCCTTAAGCCTAGCCTGCACTTGTGCCCAGGCCTTAAGCCTAGCCCGCACTTGTGCCCAGGCCTTAAGCCTAGCCTAGCTGGCACTTGTGCCCATGCCTTAAGCCTAGCCCACACTTGTGCCCAGGCCTTAAGCCTAGCCTGCACTTGTGCCCAGGCCTTAAGCCTAGCCCGCACTTGTGCCCAGGCCTTAAGCCTAGCCTAGCTGGCACTTGTGCCCATGCCTTAAGCCTAGCCAGCACTTGTGCCCCCTGCCTTGATCCTAGCCAGCACTGCACTTGTGCCCAGGCCTTAAGCCTAGCCCGCACTTGTGCCCAGGCCTTAAGCCTAGCCTAGCTGGCACTTGTGCCCATGCCTTAAGCCTAGCCAGCACTTGTGCCCCCTGCCTTGATCCTAGCCAGCACTGCACTTGTGCCCAGGCCTTAAGCCTAGCCCGCACTTGTGCCCAGGCCTTAAGCCTAGCCCGCACTTGTGCCCAGGCCTTAAGCCTAGCCTAGCTGGCACTTGTGCCCATGCCTTAAGCCTAGCCAGCACTTGTGCCCCCTGCCTTGATCCTAGCCAGCACTGCACTTGTGCCCAGGCCTTAAGCCTAGCCCGCACTTGTGCCCAGGCCTTAAGCCTAGCCCGCACTTGTGCCCAGGCTTAAGCCTAGCCTAGCTGGCACTTGTGCCCAGGCTTAAGCCTAGCCTAGCTGGCACTTGTGCCCATGCCTTAAGCCTAGCCAGAACTTGTGCCCCCTGCCTTGATCCTAGCCAGCACTGCACTTGTGCCCAGGCCTTAAGCCTAGCCCGCACTTGTGCCCAGGCCTTAAGCCTAGCCCGCACTTGTGCCCAGGCCTTAAGCCTAGCCCGCACTTGTGCCCCGGCCTTAAGCCTAGCCCGCACTTGTGCCCAGGCCTTAAGCCTAGCCCGCACTTGTGCCCCGGCCTTAAGCCTAGCCCGCACTTGTGCCCCGGCCTTAAGCCTAGCCCGCACTTGTGCCCCGGCCTTAAGCCTGGCCCGCACTTGTGCCCAGGCCTTAAGCCTAGCCCGCACTTGTGCCCAGGCCTTAAGCCTAGCCCGCACTTTTGCCCAGGCCTTTAGCCTAGCCCGCACTTGTGCCCAGGCCTTAAGCCTAGCCCGCACTTGTGCCCAGGCTTAAGCCTAGCCTAGCTGGCACTTGTGCCCAGGCTTAAGCCTAGCCTAGCTGGCACTTGTGCCCATGCCTTAAGCCTAGCCAGAACTTGTGCCCCCTGCCTTGATCCTAGCCAGCACTGCACTTGTGCCCAGGCCTTAAGCCTAGCCCGCACTTGTGCCCAGGCCTTAAGCCTAGCTCGCACTTGTGCCCAGGCCTTAAGCCTAGCCCGCACTTGTGCCCAGGCCTTAAGCCTAGCCCACACTTGTGCCCAGGCTTAAGCCTAGCCTAGCTGGCACTTGTGCCCATGCCTTAAGCCTAGCCAGCACTTGTGCCCCCTGCCCTGATCCTAGCCAGCACTGCACGTGTGCCCCGGCCTTAAGCCTAGCCCGCACTTGTGCCCCGACCTTAAGCCTAGCCCGCACTTGTGCCCCGGCCTTAAGCCTAGCCCGCACTTGTGCCCCGGCCTTAAGCCTAGCCGCACTTGTGCCCAGGCCTTAAGCCTAGCCCACACTTGTGCCCAGGCCTTAAGCCTAGCCTGCACTTGTGCCCAGGCCTTAAGCCTAGCCCGCACTTGTGCCCAGGCCTTAAGCCTAGCCTAGCTGGCACTTGTGCCCATGCCTTAAGCCTAGCCCACACTTGTGCCCAGGCCTTAAGCCTAGCCTGCACTTGTGCCCAGGCCTTAAGCCTAGCCCGCACTTGTGCCCAGGCCTTAAGCCTAGCCTAGCTGGCACTTGTGCCCATGCCTTAAGCCTAGCCAGCACTTGTGCCCCCTGCCTTGATCCTAGCCAGCACTGCACTTGTGCCCAGGCCTTAAGCCTAGCCCGCACTTGTGCCCAGGCCTTAAGCCTAGCTCGCACTTGTGCCCAGGCCTTAAGCCTAGCCCGCACTTGTGCCCAGGCCTTAAGCCTAGTCGCACTTGTGCCCAGGCCTTAAGCCTAGCCCGCACTTGAGCCCAGGCTTTAAGCCTAGCCCGCACTTGTGCCCAGGCTTTAAGCCTAGCCCGCACTTGTGCCCAGGCCTTAAGCCTAGCCCACACTTGTGCCCAGGCCTTTAGCCTAGCCCGCACTTGTGCCCCGGTCTTAAGCCTAGCCCGCACTTGAGCCCCGGCCTTAAGCCTAGCCCGCACTTGTGCCCAGGCCTTAAGCCTAGCCTGCACTTGTGCCCAGGCCTTAAGCCTAGCCCGCACTTGTGCCCAGGCCTTAAGCCTAGCCTAGCTGGCACTTGTGCCCATGCCTTAAGCCTAGCCCACACTTGTGCCCAGGCCTTAAGCCTAGCCTGCACTTGTGCCCAGGCCTTTAGCCTAGCCCGCACTTGTGCCCAGGCCTTAAGCCTAGCCTAGCTGGCACTTGTGCCCATGCCTTAAGCCTAGCCAGCACTTGTGCCCCCTGCCTTGATCCTAGCCAGCACTGCACTTGTGCCCAGGCCTTAAGCCTAGCCCGCACTTGTGCCCAGGCCTTAAGCCTAGCTCGCACTTGTGCCCAGGCCTTAAGCCTAGCCCGCACTTGTGCCCAGGCCTTAAGCCTAGCCGCACTTGAGCCCAGGCTTTAAGCCTAGCCCGCACTTGTGCCCAGGCTTTAAGCCTAGCCCGCACTTGTGCCCAGGCCTTAAGCCTAGCCCACACTTGTGCCCAGGCCTTTAGCCTAGCCCGCACTTGTGCCCCGGTCTTAAGCCTAGCCCGCACTTGAGCCCCGGCCTTAAGCCTAGCCCGCACTTGTGCCCCGGCCTTAAGCCTAGCCCGCACTTGTGCCCAGGCCTTAAGCCTAGCCCGCACTTGTGCCCAGGCCTTATGCCTAGCCTAGCTGGCACTTTTGCCCATGCCTTAAGCCTAGCCAGCACTTGTGCCCCCTGCCTTGATCCTAGCAAGCACTGCACTTGTGCCCCGGCCTTAAGCCTAGCCCGCACTTGTGCCCCGGCCTTAAGCCTAGCCCGCACTTGTGCCCCGGCCTTAAGCCTAGCCCGCACTTGTGCCCCGGCCTTAAGCCTAGCCCGCACTTGTGCCCCGGCCATAAGCCTAGCCCGCACTTGTGCCCCGGCCTTAAGCCTAGCCCGCACTTGTGCCCCGGCCTTAAGCCTAGCACGCACTTGTGCCCAGGCCTTAAGCCTAGCCCGCACTTGTACCCCGGCCTTAAGCCTAGCCCGCACTTGTGCCCAGGCCTTAAGCCTAGCCCGCACTTGTGCCCCGGCCTTAAGCCTAGCCCGCACTTGTGCCCCGGCCTTAAGCCTAGCCCGCACTTGTGCCCCGGCCTTAAGCCTAGCCCGCACTTGTGCCCAGGCCTTAAGCCTAGCCCGCACTTGTGCCCAGGCCTTAAGCCTAGCCTAGCTGGCACTTGTGCCCATGCCTTAAGCCTAGCCAGCACTTGTGCCCCCTGCCTTGATCCTAGCCAGCACTGCACTTGTGCCCAGGCCTTAAGCCTAGCCCGCACTTGTGCCCAGGCCTTAAGCCTAGCCCGCACTTGTGCCCAGGCCTTAAGCCTAGCCGCACTTGTGCCCAGGCCTTAAGCCTAGCCCGCACTTGAGCCAGGCTTTAAGCCTAGCCCGCACTTGTGCCCAGGCCTTAAGCCTAGCCCACACTTGTGCCCAGGCCTTTAGCCTAGCCCGCACTTGTGCCCCGGTCTTAAGCCTAGCCCGCACTTGAGCCCCGGCCTTAAGCCTAGCCCGCACTTGTGCCCCGGCCTTAAGCCTAGCCCGCACTTGTGCCCAGGCCTTAAGCCTAGCCCGCCCTTGTGCCCAGGCCTTATGCCTAGCCTAGCTGGCACTTCTGCCCATGCCTTAAGCCTAGCCAGCACTTGTGCCCCCTGCCTTGATCCTAGCAAGCACTGCACTTGTGCTCCGGCCTTAAGCCTAGCCCGCACTTGTGCCCCGGCCTTAAGCCTAGCCCGCACTTGTGCACCGGCCTTAAGCCTAGCCCGCACTTGTGCCCCGGCCTTAAGCCTAGCCCGCACTTGTGCCCCGGCCTTAAGCCTAGCCCGCACTTGTGCCCCGGCCTTAAGCCTAGCCCGCACTTGTGCCCCGGCCTTAAGCCTAGCCCGCACTTGTGCCCAGGCCTTAAGCCTAGCCCGCACTTGTGCCCCGGCCTTAAGCCTAGCCCGCACTTGTGCCCAGGCCTTAAGCCTAGCCCGCACTTGTGCCCCGGCCTTAAGCCTAGCCCGCACTTGTGCCCCGGCCTTAAGCCTAGCCCGCACTTGTGCCCCGGCCTTAAGCCTGGCCCGCACTTGTGCCCAGGCCTTAAGCCTAGCCCGCACTTGTGCCCAGGCCTTAAGCCTAGCCCGCACTTTTGCCCAGGCCTTTAGCCTAGCCCGCACTTGTGCCCAGGCCTTAAGCCTAGCCCGCACTTGTGCCCAGGCTTAAGCCTAGCCTAGCTGGCACTTGTGCCCAGGCTTAAGCCTAGCCTAGCTGGCACTTGTGCCCATGCCTTAAGCCTAGCCAGCACTTGTGCCCCCTGCCTTGATCCTAGCCAGCACTGCACTTGTGCCCAGGCCTTAAGCCTAGCCCGCACTTGTGCCCAGGCCTTAAGCCTAGCTCGCACTTGTGCCCAGGCCTTAAGCCTAGCCCGCACTTGTGCCCAGGCCTTAAAGGGACTCTGTCACCTGAATTTGGCGGGACTGGTTTTGGGTCATATGGGCGGAGTTTTCGGGTGTTTGATTCACCCTTTCCTTACCCGCTGGCTGCATGCTGGCTGCAATATTGGATTGAAGTTCATTCTCTGTCCTCCATAGTACACGCCTCCGCAAAGCAATCTTGCCTTGCGCAGGCGTGTACTATGGAGGACAGAGAATGAACTTCAATCCAATATTGCAGCCAGCATGCAGCCAGCGGGTAAGGAAAGGGTGAATCAAACACCCGAAAACTCCGCCCATATGACCCAAAACCAGTCCCGCCAAATTCAGGTGACAGGTTCCCTTTAAGCCTAGCCCACACTTGTGCCCAGGCTTAAGCCTAGCCTAGCTGGCACTTGTGCCCATGCCTTAAGCCTAGCCAGCACTTGTGCCCCCTGCCCTGATCTTAGCCAGCACTGCACTTGTGCCCAGGCCTTAAGCCTAGCCCGCACTTGTGCCCCGACCTTAAGCCTAGCCCGCACTTGTGCCCCGGCCTTAAGCCTAGCCCGCACTTGTGCCCCGGCCTTAAGCCTAGCCCGCACTTGTGCCCCGGCCTAGAGCCTAGCCGCACTTGTGCCCAGGCCTTAAGCCTAGCCTGCACTTGTGCCCAGGCCTTAAGCCTAGCCCGCACTTGTGCTCAGGCCTTAAGCCTAGCCTAGCTGGCACTTGTGCCCATGCCTTAAGCCTAGCCCGCACTTGTGCCCAGGCCTTAAGCCTAGCCTGCACTTGTGCCCAGGCCTTAAGCCTAGC